>NC_083695.1:93704106-93711606 GCF_033118175.1 Dama dama | reverse complement strand
ATGCCCCCGCCCCATTTGGTTTTTTTTATAGACTGCGCTTCCTGCTTCAGTAGTCCACTGCAAGTCTTGGGGTGTGTGACTGGACAGCAGGAATGGTGGGATGGTGAGACACAGCTGTTCTGTGGGTGTGAGGCTGTGGTGTTGGGTCGCGTTTATAGCATCAACAAGAGGCCTGCCATTGAATACACAAGACAAGGACAGGGTCAGTTGTCTTTTTCACGTTTTTTTTTTTTTTTTTTTCTGACTGAGGTATTACTTTTCGAGTTCTTGATGCCCAGCGGTGCAAGGCAAATATGTATCATGTGAAGCAGAAGGCACTTGCTCTGCAGCCATGAGGACTCTGGTTTCTTCAGCACAAAGTCAGCCTTGGCCTTCTCAGCCTCTCCAGACTTTCAGGCCAAGAGAAGCTAGAGGCTCCCGCCCCCCCCCCCCCCCCCCCCCGCCCATGTGTGTTCACTCGGAGCTGGCATGCCTGCCTGCCATTCCTTTACCCCCACCCCCAGCCTTCCTTTAGTTCCTTTCTTCCTTCCCGCCTTCTCTTCTTTCCACATCAGCCTGTGCCAGACACTGTGCCAGGTGCGGAGGATTAAAGGTTCAATAAAACCCAGGCTTGGCCTCACCGGTGGGCTGGGAAATCCCCAAAGGCAGCCATTCGGACATGGATCTGGGATGCTGATACTAGAACTGCAGTAACTAGAACACATAAGATGGATATTGAAATGCAGATATTGTGCAGAAGGATTAACTTTGACTATGGAAAAAGAAATGGCAGCCCACTCCAGCCTTCTTGCCTGGAAAATCCCACGGACAGAGAAGCCGGGTGGGCTACAGTCCATAGGGTCACAAAGAATCGGACATGACTGAAGCGACTTAGCAGGCGTGGTTGGATCAGGGAAGGCTTCATGGAGGAGGAGAAGTTGCACTGGGTTTTGAAGGATGAAGAGGAGCTTGCCAGGCTGACGAGATGGGGGCACGATTTCAAAGAGTAGGCCAGGGAACAGTTTGCTCTGCTGTGTCTCTCTAAGCACACTGGCTGGAGCATCCATTGTTGGAAGGAGGAGAGCGGAGACAAGCAAGCTTGGAGAAGGAGGCAGAGCTCTGCTGAGCAGCCATAGGGAAGCACGCAAAGCTGGCGGCACGTTAGCGCAGAGCTCAGCTTTGCGTTGGAGACAGAGTCGCCTCTGCGGCCATCATCCCTGCCTCCTGTCGCCTTGGGTCACTCCCCAGGGACCCCGAGTGTGGGGCCCACACTGCAGGCTGTCGGCTCTGCGAGGCGGCAGCTGTGACAACATCTGCCTCGGCGTGAGGATGGCATTTGGTGCCGGGGAGGAATGGAGAGCAGGCCTGAAATGAAACCAATAATGGGTTTTTTAAACATTTGTTTTATTGTCGCTCTGAATGCGCGCCCTGCTTTAACCCAGTGGATGGAATTCTATTGTGTCCGAGTCCACTGACGCTGGAAAAGGGTTTTTGGTAAAGAATGTGTCAAGGAGAACGGGAGGAAATGTTTGAAGCTGCCCTTTCCCCCTGCCTGCGGGGCAGGTGGGCTCCTCAGAGCAGGGCTTTCCGAGCTGCGGCCAATGGGAGGGGCAAGGATTTGACTTTTGAACACAGAGCGCTGCAGGCAGGGAGATACCCCTTACATTGTGTTTAGAATGTTTTCTTAATCAAAACACGATGCCAAAAGCCCTTTCGAGGGAAGGGAAACTTGGGCACCCGCACGATCTTACTTATAAATAGCTCAGACCTGCTCAGCAACCATGCACTCCTGCAGCCAGCGGGAGCTTTGAAGAAGCTGTCAACCCATCCAACATACACCCTTCCCCAGTCATTGTAGGCAGAAACAATGCCACCTTCCCGAAAGGAAATCGGCAATAAAAACTCCTGCAGGATTTCCTACTTGGAGTTTTTCCCATTCAGACCCAAGATGGGCAGACCCCCCACCCCCACCCCCACAGCCAGGCCCAGCACCCCCGTGACTGTGCAGACACATTTACAGGTTCCAGGCACTTGAATATCTGGCTTTTCCTGAGTGGGGCATGGAAACTGCTTTTACAGTACAACAAAGCTTTTTTTTTCTTTCTTTTTTCTCCTCCAAATTGCCTTTCTGTGTCACAAACCTTAGGAAGCTTCTGAAATCAGCGTAGAAGACGTCAGAGGATAAAGTGGCAAGTGCTTTTCACAAAGTGCCTGGTTAGCTTAAGAAGGCTTTGTGATTACATTTTTAAAATTAATAGGTGGATATGTTTTTCTTCTTCTCCTTCTCTCTTTTTAAACAAACGCTCTGCTTTATAGCAGCACGATCTTGCTGCTTTACAGTACCGATAAATGCAGGTCCACCTGCACTATAAAACCCACTTTACATGAAGCAGGCCGTTCCCACTTTATAGCCCATTTTTCACCCATTGTTCTTGAGGCATGTCATAGGTGTGTTGTAATGGGCTGGGGAGGTGGACGCCTTGAAGATCAGTTTAACGAAATGGTCTAATTTTGCCAACTTTAGTGCCAAAATCTGGATTGAAAAACGCAAGACTAATATCCCAGTAGACGTGCAATATGATGTCACTTCCCTGAAAATGGCCAAGATAAACATCTATTTCCAGACCACTTGCACTTACAACATGAATTCTACCTCTTTTTCAATCCCCAAATTACAGTTCCTGTTTTCTAACAATTTTAATGTTAACCTGGTTGACATTTGAACTTTCCTGACTTTTTCTCAGACTCGGAGATTTTATTACATTGCTGGTGTAGGAGGCAAAATTCCATTCCAGCTATAATGATACTTTTGGAGCCTGAAAACCTGCTAACTTTTAAAAATGAAGCAAGGCAGATTGAATAGTCCTTCTGACAGGAGTGTATACACAGTTGTACAATTGAGAAGCTCAGGACTCGCCCCATGGAGCTCTGCAAAGTGATGCTTGCTGACTGGATGCTCATTTGCCATCTGGGAAGCTTCATATTTTGTTTTTATTTCCCTTTGAAAGGGTGAGTGGAGTTAGTTTGTGTCAGTATGAATACAGGCAATTACCACGAGGAATTCTTTTCTCAATGAGTCAAGTGTTTGTGGAGTGTCTATTACATCGGGCAAAACTCTTTGGGAATATAAATATATAGACCTGTTGCTCACAGACAAAATAAGATGAGCATCTACTATGTGCCAGACGCTTTATGTGCTTTATCCTAAACCACGCAAAACTCATGCAGAGTCGAGGCTGTCATCCCCATTCTACAGATGGTAAAACTGAGGAGGCGCAATGAGAAACCAGCAGTTGTACTGCCGCTGCTGCCAAAGGTTCCCACAGGATCTCATTTGCTGGACACCTTTACTGCATATCAGACAGTGAGCTGAGCACATCCTGTGATCTCAGAGTGTCCCTGTGAGGGAGACGCTACCACTTACCCATTTTACAGATGAGGGATCTGACGATGGAGGCAGGGAAGTCACTTGGCAGCAAGCGCTGGCATTAAGATTTGCAGCCAGACTCTGTGGTCTCCGTTGTCAGGCTGGGGGAGTGACTATTCATGGACCGAGAACCCCAGCCCTGAACACGCTCATGTGTGTGTTCACGTGTGGAAATGTGACGTGCCATGAAGAGCTGAGGTGGCAGGAGTGGCATGGAGAGTCAGAGAGACAGATGGGCAGGGAAGGGGCTCCCGAAGGGGGCCTGCCACAGGCCAGGGTTTCCGTGGCAGGACAGGCGGGGTGTGACTGTTTGCAGCCCTGGACTCGCGGTTCATGTGCCCGCTCTGCTCTGGCCAGGCTGGTTCACGTCCCTCAGTGTCGGGGCCAGCAGGTGGGCAGTGTGTGGGTGCTCTGAGCTGAAACGCTGGTCTCAGCTGTTGTAGATGGAGACCACTACCTACTACCCACTTACTCCACCACCTACTACCTACTATTACTACCAGTATTACCACCGACTACTATGAACTACCACCTACTACTGCTACAACTACTACTGCTAGTACTGCCGCCTGATACTACCACCTGCTGCTACCACCGTCTACTACTACTACCACCTGCTGCTACCACCGTCTACTATATTACCACCTACTACTACCACCTGCTGCTACCACCGTCTACTACTACTACCACCTGCTGCTACCACTGTCTACTATATTACCACCTACTACTACCACCTGCTGCTACCACCGTCTACTACTACTACCACCTGCTGCTACCACCGTCTACTACTACTACCACCTGCTGCTACCACCGTCTACTATATTACCACCTACTACTACCACCTGCTGCTACCACCGTCTACTACTATTACCACCTACTACTACCACCGTCTACTACTATTACCACCTACTAGTACCACCTACAACTACCACCTGCTGCTACCACCGTCTACTACTATTACCACCTACTATTACCACCTACTACTACCACCTACTACTACCACCTGCTGCTACCACCTGCTGCTACCACCGTCTACTACTATTACCACCTACTACTACCACCTACTACTACCACCTGCTGCTACCACCTGCTGCTACCACCGTCTACTACTATTACCACCTACTATTACCACCTACTACTACCACCTACTACTACCACCTGCTGCTACCACCTGCTGCTACCACGGTCTACTACTATTACCACCTGCTGCCACCACCGTCTACTACTATTACCACCTACTACTACCACCTACTACTACCACCTGCTGCTACCACCTGCTGCTACCACCGTCTACTACTATTACCACCTACTATTACCACCTACTACTACCACCTACTACTACCACCTGCTGCTACCACCTGCTGCTACCACGGTCTACTACTATTACCACCTGCTGCCACCACCGTCTACTACTATTACCACCTACTACTACCACCTACTACTACCACCTGCTGCTACCACCTGCTGCTACCACCGTCTACTACTATTACCACCTGCTGCTACCACCGTCTACTACTATTACCACCTGCTGCTACCACCGTCTACTACTATTACCACCTGCTGCTACCACCGTCTACTACTATTACCACCTACTATTATCACCTACTACTACCACCTGCTGCTACCACCGTCTACTACCATGACTGCTACCAAGGTCACATACTGCTACCACCTGCGACTGCCGCTACCTGCTATTACTATTACTACTACCACCTACTACTACTGCTCACTACTATTACTACCACCTACTATTGCTGCTAGGACTGCCACCTCCTACTACCACCTGCTGCTTCTTCTGTCCACTACTATCACCTGCTATTACTGCTACCAAAACCACACCCTTCTACCCCCTGTGACTACCACTACCTCCTCCTACTACTGTTATCACCTACGACTACCAACTACCAGTTACTCCCACCACTACCACCACCACAACCATTATTACCACCTACTGCAAGTCTGCTCCACGTGCACACACACACACACACACACACACACACACGCGCGCGCGCGCGCACGCGCGTGTGCATGTTCTATATTCATCCTCTCTTCTCTCCTCCCTCCTTCTCTCTCTACACCCACAGACACACACAGAACACGACATACATATAAAAATGGTACACATGCAAAGTGCACTTAATATAAATAAAATACCTCTTTTATCTTCCCTGGGGAAGCTGCCTTTGACCGGGGCATCTCCCTCGCGTGTCAGTGGGGACGCCTCCACCCCAGGGGCTGGGGCATGCTCTGAGCTACGGCCTGTCTCATTAGAGTGTGTGCTTCTGAGCTCTGTTCAGGGGTCAGGGGTCACATACTGTGCCTCTGATGGTCCTCAGGTGGGTGTCTTAGGGTCACTTTCCCATCTTGCAAGCAGGACAGGGGCACCCTTCTTTCCGGGAACTAGTGTGAGGGGCCAGGAGGTGTGGGGTGCGGAGCCACGCCAGCCCGGGGCGCTCTCTCAGCGCCTGGCTTCCCCATCCCTCGGCTTGTGGGAAGAGACCCAGCGTGAGAGGAATCTTCTGTTCACGGGAGAGGCTGCCAGGATCTCCCCCGGCGCGTGGTGCGGTCCTTTCCCGGGTGGGAGGCGGGCTCTTCCCGCCGAGTGGACACGGGGCCTCACCTCCCCAGACCCCCTCCCAGCCTCCGGGCCCCCACGGCGCAGCCCCGCCCGTCCCCAGGCTCCGTCCTCCTGCTGGGGACACAGGGCAGCCGGCGGCCTGCTCCCGGGGCTCACCCCACTGGCCGCCGTGAGCTCTCGGGGCATGACTGTGCCTTACTTGTCTTTGCGTCTCCCTCTGCGTGTGGGAAACACAAATGAAATGAAACACATACCTGTACGTGTTGTGACGGACTGGAGAGAGCTGAGGATTCAGGTTCCCAGGCCCTGGTGGGAAGGTCTTCTGCTGACCTGGGATGTTGGGAAAGTCCTTTCCGGTCGCCCCCCTCCTTACCTTCCCCTTGAGCCCAAGGAGTCGGCAGGGTGACCTCTCGGGCCCTTGCACTTTCCAAGCGGGTGTTCAATTTGATGCGTGTGGTGTAGAGGCCCGCCAAAATAGCTAATGAAGAAACATCCTGGGAATACACTGCAATTTCACAATGCATTTTAATTAGCCGTGTGTGTGTGTGTGTGTGTGTGTGTGTGTGTGAAGAGCTGCACTCAGGATGCCGGTGTGAAAACTGCGGGGCTCATTGCAGCCTCTGCTTTTGAGAAACTTCCCCAGGGCACCAGGTATGAGGCCACGGTTCACAGCGGCCGGATCCTGCAGAGCACGCGCCAGCCTGACACGTGCTGGGTGGGTTTTGTCCAGAGAGTCAATTTCCCCAGCTTGATTTCGTCTCAGCTCTGAGCCAGCAGAGCCCTGGAGGCAGGGAGGCGGTGAGGGCGCTCGGACTTTGCCGGCTGCCCCCAGAGCTGCCCGTGACCAGCAGGTTGTTTAGAAGGTGGGTTGCTAATTGTTTGATTTCTCTGCCAACAGGATTCCCCGCAAATTAGAGTTGTAGTCTCATGTGGGTATTTCCCGAATTAAAAGAAAATATAGAATAAAACACATAAATATTAGTTGTTTGGTTGTATAAGCTTTTGAGACCTGCAAGACTCCTCATCAATTATTAAATGTGGCCAAAATGCCATTCCCGACGCGTGTGTGTGCCTTTAAAAGAAAGACACGGCACACACACACAGCTTGGAGGCAGAGATTGCCATGTTTTCACTGTTTAACTCTGAACCTCTTTGCCCAGAAGCTTTGATTTCTCCTTTACATAGTCTTTTTTTAAATTTGTGGTATTTGTTGAACGTATGTATAATTTTAAACATACACATTTATAGATTTAGTGCACACAGACATATACACATGCATATGTATATCTACACATACATATGTATACATATATGTATGTTTAAATTGGGGTTCAGGTATAGTTTAGTTTTCACACTTTGGAGCTGGTTCATCCCACGTCCTGCTTTTTTGGTGTCAATAAGAGCATCTAAGACTGTAGATAGCAAAACCCGGGATTGGACACACTTCATAATTTGGTGGTATGGAAAAAATGGCAAAATATTGCTCTGGTCAAAGTTATTAAAGTCCAGGTTCACT